>NW_017300169.1:1101799-1113719 GCF_001594075.2 Trachymyrmex cornetzi
GTATATTCATGTATTGTACACACATACACGCGGGCGTCCCACATCGGCTAATCTCGTATTTACGCGATTAATTCTACGCGTTTAACGGAATCCCGTGTCTCGCTAATTACTCTGTCGCGAGCATTTCGCGCGCGCACTGACGATGCTGTTTTCGCGTTAATTATGGAATCTGCTGGCTAATGGATCGTGCGAATAAAAGTGAGGTAAATTTAGTTCTTGGTAGAGGTCAACGGTAGAATTATTTTGAGATCATATCCTACGTGTTTTTCGTGCGAATAATCGACTTTTACGAGTCATCATTCGCTGTGTATTTTATGGCGTTCGCCCGAATCGCGTCGTCTCGATTATTTTGATCGTAACAAATTGCATATACCGGAAGCGAACGAATCAGCTGCGCTCCAATATATCGTGCGTCATGCGTAAGAGTGACGCGGATCGTCCGCGCATATTGCGTACGACGAGTTTAAAGCCACGTTTAAGCCGTATGGGGCTTAGGTGCGTCTATTTTCTAGTAAGGCCCCTAAACCGGAGATTAAAGCCATCCCTCTGTGCGGGGGTGCTCCAAAAATCCAGGGATTACGTCTAGGCAGTAACGGCGATGGCGGATATGAATTAATTTCGACGTTAAGAGCTATCGCGTCTCTCATTTATAACAACGGCCTCTTTTTGCGCGTTTCCCATCACTCTGGCGAATCCATAGATATGCTTCACTTTATCATAATATAATTTATATATCGGATCGTTTAAGAATGCAGGAAAAATTCCGAGAGATACGTGAAATCGTACAGTTCGTAGACAAGATATATGTAACTGTTTGACACACACTTTACCTAAAATAATAATGCGTCCTTTGAGCGTTGATGGATATTTTTTCAGTTTTGGTTATTATTATTAGGCGCTATAATAAAATTAATTCCGCGGCACTCAGGAATGTTTCATTTCCATTTATCTTTCACTTCCATGTTGTTTAATTTATTTCGTATTGTTTTAATTTACTGTGACTAATTTGAAATGGAATTTTTAATTTTTAATAGATAGAGACGGGGTAGTTGCAGCACCCCAGGTATAGTTTTCTCTAAAATCTTGTTCTGAAAAAGAAAATTAAAAAGTATTGCTCAGAAGCCTTAAAGTTCTTTATTTTTACATCAATAAGGATATAATTAACGTAAATTTAACTTATTGTATATTAGTAAAAATTATATCTAATAAAATTAAATTTTTATATTCTATGCATATCATCTACCAATTTACGTATCTTTAAATTACCAATTTTAATAAAAAATTTTGTAAGTAATTTATAAATTCTAAGATGAATTTTTCGACAGCATATAAATTTCCTTTCTAAATATTCATAGGAGTGAAATCTCACTACAAAGAATGAAAATTGAAAGAAAAGAGTAGCTCAATTTTCTATAAGAATGAGATTTCTAACTGATCAGAGGAGATTCACTCTAAAAATGTAAAGAGTTTGTTGAGAGATCGAAAGATAGAAAAAATCTTGAAATTAATTATTATTATTAGATTCTATAATAAAATAATAAATTTTACGACACGCGAAGATATTCCATTTCTATTTATTTTTCACTCGTTTAATTTACTTTATGTTTTTAAAATTTATTATGACTAATTTAAAGTAAAATTATTTTTTTTTAAATTTGCAAAAAATCTAATTCTAATCCTAAGATAAATCTCTCAATGACATATAAATTAAAAGGACGAAAAAAGGAAAAATTCTTGAAATTAATGATGAAACACGATCAGATTTGTAGGGTATGCTAAACACCTCGTAAAATGGTTTCGCTTCCGGAAAGCGCCCGCGCCCGCAGCGTTACAAACGCAGGGTGCGCGGTGCATTTCGGTGCAGCCGGTACGGGGTTGTTCGGGGGTGCGTGTCGGGGTGCTTTTGGCGCTGACAATACCGCAATGCACAGGTTGGCCTAATAAAACTATGATCGTCGGATAAAACAGTGCAGTGCACGCTGGTAATTAGCGGTATACATAAATCATTGGCAGCGCGCCGCGTAAATGCATACGCACACGTGTATGCGCGTTCGTACGCGTGTGTACGCCTATTACAAACTCACCCCCCAAACGCAATGCCTCCGGCAAATTTCCCCTCCGTCTCCGTCGACTGGACAGCCACAGTTCACCGAGTAAACGAATACCATACATGTGTAACGACCAACGCAAACGTTGTGACACTCGCCTCTTCGCTCGTACGAGCGATCTTTGATTTCATCCACGATTATTTGTGCGAGAGATACGAGACTGGAAACGAGAAACTCCGCGAGTAGGATCGATATTGTGATACCACAGGGCAATAGCTTACACAGACCTATTCGTGTATAAAAGTATTTTTTTAGTTACTGAGTTACTGGCCGCAAAAGTAAACACTTTTACATTAGATTTATAATGTCAAATTATACTCAATTTAATTTATTTTCAATTATTTTGTAAAGTTGCCACTGCTCCTACTTAAGAGGTTCTTTTTAGCCGCTTCATTCACATCTTTTCTCGTTTTCTCTTCAACATGGAAAGAACGGTTTTGCTCAAGTATCTAAAAATTTAGCTAGATACAAATCTGAAAATAATTTCGTAGCATCATCAAAATAATTATGTAAAACGCTAAAGCATTAATGACAATGCAAAAAGTTTTAATATTCTAATAATCAGCTTGAGAGTTTTACATAATTATTTTGATGGATCGAACACAAATATTTTCAGGTTTGTATTTAGCTAAATTTTTTCATTTTTGAGTAAAACCCTTCTTTTTGTGAACATGAAAAGAAAAAAAGGAAAGATAAATCGTGTAAGAAGTTCAGCTAAAAGAATAGGCGTCGTTAATCTAATTGAAACAATGGAGTTAACCTTTATAGGACAACAAAGCCACTGAAGTAGTGTCATATTTTAAAACAAAGAATAAAACAATAAATACAATAGTTATAACTTTACTCAAGAAAAAAGATTTTAAAATAGACCCCTGCCCTCTAAAGATTAAACAATTTAACTTAAAAAATAGATTAAATTTTTTATTTAATTTTATTTATTTCTAAATGTATACGTTAACATGAACGTTGTTTCCGTTGAAACTAAACAATTCAATCACAGAAATACATTGATTTATATTTAAACACACACGAAAGTTAAAAATAAAATATTATTTAATTCAAGGAATTGGATTACCGTTACTTCTTTGATATTTAAGAATGTAGTAAAAATTTTCATTAAATGAATTATACTTTTAGATCCAGCGGAATAGCCTTTTCGCAGCGAAGAAAATTTCTAATAGTTTCATAATAGACTAATATGCATGATCGATTAATTCTGCTTGAACACAGGTATTCGCGGCTGTATTGTTGATTATTATAATTCTTCATCGCGCGCGCTGCGTTCGTTTCGAAAATGAGATCGGATCTTCCCCGCTCAAGATACGAATCATCACTGCATAAGCGCTCATTGCTACTCGGTTCGTTAATCACTCCCTGTGATACCTATCCTCTCTGTGCCGTTCGTCGCACCTGAGAATTGGCTCGTCGCCGTTCGTTCGGGTAATTTGATTCCGCCCTCCGTTTCTCCCGCGGCGCATTTCATTTATAATCACAGCAGTACGCCTATTACCGTTCGCGTCGGCCACTGCGTATCGTTTTGAAGTGCACACGAATATGCTCGTACCGTCGATGACGTTTGCTTTCCATCCTTCTCCTGTCCCTGTTTCTCTCGAGGGCTCCGGGTGCGAGGGTGCGCGCGTTTGTCGTGTACTGGTATCGTGGATGCGGGGGCCCATCGGCGGGAGGGAACGACCGATGCCGGGGGCAGTCAGGGGTATCAAGGGGAGAAGGGCGGGGGACGGGAAGTGGCAGGTCTATCGCCATCGGAGCCGGGAATGCGAGTCTAGGTTATCCGGTGACAAAGCAGGGTTCGACTCGCGCAACGAGGCCCTCTCGGCACGTCGGATTATCACCATTGAAAATGGTGCAACCGAAACCCTCACTGTTCGGATGCAGCCGCGCTTGAACGCGATACGTGCGCGCGGCGCGACGCAACCAAAACCGGAAGCGAATTCCTTGTCGCGCCGCCCCGGGAATTTATTGTCGATCTCGCACGGTGTGAACGATTACGGTTTTGTACTCTGGTTGCAATCTGCCTTTGTCGTTTATCGTTGGAGTTTAACCCCTCTGCGATTTGTTCTTCCTTTTGTAATGCAACACGGAAACACGTTGCAACACATGGATTTCTATAAAATGTTAATAGATAAATAAAAAACTTGCTACGCGAGCATTAAATGTTGTTATGTGAAATACTGAGTATGTATTTCTACTTGCAGACTGATCATAAATTTTTCTTTACATATAGAAAGAACGATTTTTTTGAAGTATGTAAACATTCATGTAGATACAAATCTAAAAATAATTTTGTTGGACCATCAAAGTAATAATGTAGAACGCTCAAGCATAATAATAATACTGTAAAAGTTTTGACGTTCTAGCAACTAGGACGTCCTATACAATAATTATTTTAATGATGTAACAAAATTATTTTCAGATCTGTATCTACACTGTTAGATATCAAAGGATAGTAACCCAATCCCTTGAATTAAATAACATTTTATTATTTTTAATTATGTGTATCTCTCTCTCTCTCTCTCTCTCTCAAAATGTAAATTAATTCATTTTGTGGTTAGTTTCAAAATAAACGTTCATATTAACGTATACATTTAGCAAAAAGTAAACTAAATTTCAGTTTAGTACATTTATTACTCTATTGTTTTAATTAAATTAACATATTAAGTAAAAGTACTGGCGACTTATAGAAATGATTAAAAATAACTTAAACTGGGTCCAATATGATATTATTTAAAAGTGTGTAATTAAATTTTTACTCTAGCAAAACTGTTCTTTTTGTGTATACGTTTCTATTTAGTTATCCATCGCGAAATTCCGAAAACAATCCTCCCACTAGAGTGATGCCGTGTCGATTGGTTCACCACGATCACTATGCTCGCACACGATGGGCGCTCTTTATCGAGAATCCTGACGCCGAAACCGCAGGTCGAAAATCATCAACACGTACCATGGCGGCGGCACGTGCCCCAGCAAAACGAGACAATTCGCATAGTTCTTGCGCCTCCGATGCGCGAAACGGCCGGCGAAAACGGAGGGAGGTAAGGCGAGCCATCCCCCGGGGGGTTGTAGCTAAATTGGCGGCAGTATATTACCGGTCGGACCGGCGCATTTAATTTGAATATAATCGCGGAAGGAGATCTCTCTCAGGAGCTCGGGGGCACTCCGTGGCGCGGGACTGCGTGACGGTGACCGGAAGTGCTCCCGGGACACCGGAAACAAAATGGCCGCTTTCTCTCTCTCCTCAACCCTCTCACAGTCGCACCACCACCACTGCCTTGGCGCCGTCACCTCGTCCTATCGCACACGACGCCCAACCTATACCGCTTACTTTACCCGACCGCGAGAGCGTCCGCCCTCTTTCTCACCCCTTCTCACCATCACCCTTGAGAATCATAGGGCGAAATTAACTTTGCATTGTCCTTATTCCGAGGATCTCGCGCGGGTTAGCTCTCGGATAATAGCAGGGCCGTGTGCTGAGATACAAGTTCGGCAAGACGAGTAATAACTGTGGTAGAGTGATAGCGGATTATTGCTACGAATACGATATAGTTCGAGCGATTTTAAACACCGACGAATCCTTTGAGCTTTGATACACGGATTTCTTTTAGTGTTGATTATTATTATTAGATACTATAATAAAATAAATTCTGCGGCACGCAGGGGATGTTCCATTTCCATTTATCTTTCACTTCCATGTTGTTTAATGTTTTAATAATAAATTTACTACGATTAATTTGGAATGGAATTATTTTTGATAACAATTTTTAGGTAGTCGCATTTATTGCTATTTATATTTTAGTTATTCAAACATTTTATAATTGTGTAATATCGAGCCTTAAATCGAAATATTTTGTTAAAACAAAGAGAAATTAATTAAAAAATGATTTCACCTATTTTCTATCCTGAAATATAAGTTATCCCAAAAGTACTGCAATTACACAGACGATGACAGAAAAAAATGATTATAATTATCATAATTTAACAATAATTTATAGCCACTTTCGAAAGATGCTAGCTATATATTTTTTTAAATTATAAATGTAATTATTATATTATTCACATTACAGCAGTAATAAGTATATAAAAACTTTTCGACTTCTAACTATAATTATTTTATCATGTCATTATAGTCACAAATATCAAACCTCTCAGTGTTTGCATTGCTAATTACTCGAAAGCTGGAGATGCACTAATTTTAGGAGCAAGTTGAATTCATATGAAGCGAAATCAGAGATGATATCGCCTGTACTGATGTGAGTTTCATGATCTGTAACACATATTATTATTATTAAATATCGTGCTGGATATTTGACGTGCGCAAACGATGATGTTACGGTCGGGCGTGGTTTCGCGACGCTTATAACGGGGGTGCAGCTATCGGAAAGTCGATAAATGGTGTCAATGTCGTAAGTTACGTGTAACTGCTCGCTCGCAGGTAAGGGAGTTTAGTGATTTAGGAGTAATTGCGATGCCGGGCGATGATTCGCGTGGGAATGCAACAGGGCACCGTGTTCGATAAGCTCCGCGGAACAATAACAATTAAACCGGCTAACTCGTAATGCCAAAATACAATATAAGCACGAACAATGCTGAGCTTGGCGGGGAAGGACGAGCAAGTCGTCCGACAATGCCCGTGCTTTCGTTAGACAAAGGCGAGACTCACGAAGCTTCCTCGGGCAGAGATCGTAAGTCGAGGAAGAGCTTAAGCCGGTCGCGTCTTACTACTCCGCGGTCGTTTCAGAGAGCGCACGAGGAGAGATCGTAGAATTTAATTAAAATCTACCGCTCTCTCCTCTTGAAACTTTACGTTTCAGAAAATGTTGCGAGGCCGACGGCTCCGCCGTGATTTACGAAGCGCATTCGCTTTTTCATTATACAATAATTATCAATGCGTGATTATTGATATAATTATTTGACAAGCTAATAACGTGGCGCATATGTGTATGCGTGTATCTCTCCCGCGTTGGTTATTAATTAATTATTGCGATGCATTAACTGTATTATGTTGATGACAATCGCGTTGCCAAAGCCGATTTTCGCCGTCCAAAAGTTTTACCGTGGAATATGGACAAATTACTGGCTTATTTTCACTCGTGCATGATGAGCGCGATGTACGGATATAATTTTCTTTATCCGTTTTGCATATTTCGTATCGACTCATCCGACATCTCGTGTATAAGCGACACTTCAAATTAATCGTAAACGCGAGTGGCCGCCGGACGAATTGGTGGTCGAAACGTAGCCCGCGATAAATCTCGTAACTGCTCGACGCATAAAGTGCGTCATCGGCTTTAAACAGTGTGCACGCCGCGAGAGATACCCGCCACCGATGGGACGGTATAAATTTGATATTTTTTTTTTTTTTTTATTTCTACGCGTTTCGATCGCCGTGAGATATTAGCCTAGAATCACGCTGGGAAAACAGGCGGAAGAGTTCGCCCCGTTAATGCCGTTTATATGATGGGCTTTTATAATTTCATTAAGCGCGTTTCGATTCGCTCGCGCTCGGCTATCCTATTATTGCTTGAGAAAACACCGTTGATAATGATATCGTTGCAGATGAAGCGGTGATTACATTAGCAAGAATAACTCCGCGTCGCCGCGGAAAAATATTTGAGAATCGCTCGGAAACTTAAGTTTTCCGTCACAGGCTACTTACGAATTTACATCTCGTCATGCAAGCGTTGAATGCGATGTAGAAATTTGAATTTTCGTACTTAATCCTATTACGCCGTAACTCTCTAGTTTTAAGGTTATGGCACACAAAAGAACGTAAGACAGTAGGGCTCGAGATGCAACTGAATGAAAAGCACAGGCGATAGAAACAGGGAATAACAGATTTAAAAATTTATCAGAAACCATGTTTACTAGAATATATGACTTCTAATTAAAATATATTATTCCCTATTCCTATTGTCTGTGCTTTTTAATCGCTCAAGGAACACATCAAGTCAAAAGAAAGTCGAAATGATGATTTTTTTTATTACAAAATTTGGCTGTTTATTGACATTAAGAATCAAAATAAATTATTTCGACTTTTGTGTATTTCTTGATTATCTTATGCGCTTTCTACAATAAGCCGTGAACAAGAGATAAAAGTCAAAAGCGAGTTTTAAGCAAATCAGTAGTCATAAGGCAATAATAAGTCAGTAATTAGTGACTGCGTGGAGATGGCTAAATTCCATTTACTACGATTTAAAACTTAGATATAGGCCGGTATTCATATATAGTCGGTTCTTATTTTAAAATCGTCTTAAGTAATGTTTTTAAGTCGCTAATGCAGTCCTCTGATTGCTTCGCGACTGTACTTAAGACGGTTTTGAATATAAGATCTCTATAAATACCGGCCTTATGATTGACTAAGCGTACAATGTTATTTGCCCTGACAACTACCAGTCTTCCAGCTGGTTGAAATATTGTTGACAATTTAATATGATTTAGATGTAAGTTTTCTAAGATTTATGAATCATAATTCTGCCTTATCACTAGTATGATATGAGCGGCGATTTATTGTAAAAACCTAACCTCGTTAAAAAAAACGTAAGCAGTAACCGAATCGGTCAATCACACTAGAAAACGTAAGGTAATAACCTTAATAACGTACATAAGCAGTAGCAAGCAAAAAAATGTTAATTTCTTTACTGCTTACGTCTTACTTAAGTTTTTTGTGTGCCATGGGCTTTATCGTGATAAACGCGAAAACAAGCACCGATAGTTTTCTAGTGCCATTCACCTTCTGAATTTTTTACATTTAATAGCAAATAAATTGAAACAGTTGCCTGTAAGACGATAGTATCAAGAAAATTAGCATATAAATTGAAATTTTCACGTAATTATCATAGAAATATCATACAAGTTTATCGCGGTTAGATATTAACAGGGACCCTATATTCTCTGCGTACGTTAAGTTGGAGGATTAAATTTTCGTATTTAAACTCGTGGTTATCACGAACGATTCGTCCAATCCAAGGTGTTCATTATCGTCGCGTTTGCACGTCCACTCGTCAATGAGTAATCCGCACTTCCGTATCGCGATACAACCTGAGGAGGTAGGTACAACGAAGGAAAAAGAGAGAAAGAAACTGGACGGTCTCACCCTTACAGAGTTCTCGAAGCACAAGGTTTCCATCGCGGGAGCGTATGATTAAACAACTCAGGTGTTTTATGCTTGGCTCGGTGGTGATCGCGTGACCCAACGGCCACATCCGTTTCCGCTTTTGCGTACGGTCAACCTCTTCGACCCCTGACCAATGGTTCGCCTTAAGGGTGCGCGTTACCATCGACCGCGAAAGAAAGTATACTTTCCGCTGACGTATCTTTAACCTGTAATCGGCTTCGCTCGATAGTCACGCTTCGACGACAAGCTTTCCGCGACGAGAGCAGTTAAATTTTACTTCGTGATGACTATTTATACTTTCCGATGATTTTGTTTCTGCATTTAATAAGGAATCCGGTTTCAAGATCGAGATTATGTCACAGGAAGCAGTGATTTTCAACTTATATAAAAGACTACCTTTTATAACGTGCACGGAAGGAACGATTTTACTAAATGATTGAAAATTTTGCTGGATACAATTTAGCTGAAAATAATTTTGTTGGATCACCAGCATGATTTCGTTGGAAACACAAACTGGTTGCTAGAATATCAAATTTTTTTGCAGCATACTTATTTTTTAGTTTCTGACATAATTATTTTGATGGTTTTACAAAATTAATTGCAGATCTGTATCCAGCAAAATTTTATATTTTTTAACAAAAAATCTTTTTTGATATGATCTTTCGGACGTAGAAATTTTAAGTTTAAAAACTCATTTCCTCTAAATTTAAATTTTATTTATTTTTAACAAACTTACATCTGCTCGAAGTTTTGAAGTTCGTAGCACTACTTTTATTCCGATCTAATGTTTTTTATATTTCTCATTATCTGTTCTATCAATAGTCTATTAATCTATAGAAATACAAACGTATACGTGATTTGCGCGTGCGAGATTTGGTTTTCAATTTGTAAAAGCCACCTTTTATAACGTTTATGGAATCTATCATTAGTTATTTTATGGCTCAATGTATTTTTTATACTTCTCATTATTTTATAAATGATCTATTAATCAATGGAAACAAACGTATAGATTTGTTGATACCTTCCAGCGTTCCGATGTATGCTTTCAATGTTTCGGTCTCGTGGTCCGAATCAATTCAGACTAGACAGCCATAGGGTGCAAGAAAGGTCGGACAAATGTCGGGGTGTGACATTAAATGCCGAAATACCATCGACCCCATAAAGTAGCATAAAGAAACGATCTTGTTATTTCCTATCCTTTTTCCAATCTATCATAACTTGTTTGATATAAAAATGTAGCATTTAATCGATCTATATAAATTTAGGTACTATATACGAAGAATATAACAAATTTATGTAAAAACTCTATTAATGATGAGAAAGATAGGTATGACATCAGAAATGAATCTACAAAGACAATATAAAAAGTTTATATAAACATTAGGATATAATAGTAATAAGGCTCAATAAAATTAAAAAAATGAAAGAAAAAGGGCTACGAGCCTAAGAGTTAATCATTAGAAATAGAAATTTTTTTAAAAATTACAGGATAAAATATGTCATTTAGTCAGAATATAAAACTTTAATTTGCCGGCAATAAACAATAGAACACAAACAAACGTTTCGATCCCTGTATATAAACATTAGGTTTAATTGCGTTGTTCGAAATGCATAAAATTTTTTGCATTTAAAACAAAGTATAAATATATATTCGAACGTCAAGAGAGAGAAAGATTTTGAGTGTAAAATTGCAAGCAATGCGAACGGTGCTGTTTGTTCTGTCTGACCTTGTTTCCGAGTTACAAATATGTCATTAATTTTTGTTACAAATTGAGCTAGCATTTTCGCGTCTTACTGACTTCTTTAAAAACAGAAATGTATGAAGACACTACGATAGTACAATTTGTAACGAAAATTAATGAAACACAAAAACGTAACTATATAACTATAATAAAACAAGGACAAAAAGAATAAATATTTATATGAACTTTTTGTTATTTAGTTGTGTTTTGAATTCATTTCTAAGTTACGCCTACATATTATGAAACACCCTGTATATATAGATATGTAACAAAAAAGAAAGAGAAGTGGTATAAGCGTGAATAATTAAGTTGATTTAACTAAGATAATAAAATAGCTATTAAGGGATAAAATATATTTAAAAGAGAGAGAAAGAAAGTGCAATTTTATAATCATTTAAATGGAGTTTAATCATTTCGACGTTTGGAAACCAGCTCGCCGTCATTAAATTAAATAATTGCATTGTGTCCTTTTAAAAAAAAAACACAAAACCAAAATTTTATATGTTTTATTCCTCCTGGTTATATGAGCGGCTTTTTATGAATTTAATTTGAATAAATAAAATATTAATATGTCGACATCTAAAAAGATTAATCTGGCTCTCCCTCTCCCAAAGTTAATCAACACATACGTACAACGGGACGCTTTGGTAACTAGCCGAGCCAAAGGGTTGTTAACACTGAATGGTTCAACTGTTTTGGACAACCAAAGACACGGGGGTATAATTAATTCGGCAATTCGGCTTTATCGCTGTGCTATTATGCTTGGACGTATCTCTCACCGCGAATATTCGGTCTGCTCTCTCTCCCTTCGGATCCGTGAGTTTTCCGAGAAATTAGTCGGCATGATTTGCATCTGACGTGCACCTCGAGGCACCCACACGTCGCTCGCATAGTTTGCAACTTTGACTTTCCTAGCCCTCCCTCCTCCCCCCTCCCCC
>NW_017300169.1:1117740-1126859 GCF_001594075.2 Trachymyrmex cornetzi
GTTCGTCAAGAGAGGAAACGTCGAGCGGATTCTTCTCGCTCTATGGCATTGATCCTTCTCGAAAGTCTCGAGTTAGGGGAGCGAACCAACGTTTACTCCGACCGTAACGTAGAATGGGGGACGATAGTCTCGAAAACAGCGACATTTTACCCTCTCAGACTCTAATTTTAACTAAAAACAAGTAACTTATTCGTAAATTATATTAGTTATTTGTATAGATATTTATTTTGTAAAATTTCTTAGAGCGTTCACTCGGACACAATCGTAACTCTTTGATAGGATTCTACTCTTATAAAGTTATAAAAGAACTTGAAAATGTGTGATGAGAAGTATTGCTCGTCGTCTTGCGAAGAGATGGAGAAGACATGGAGAAGAGATGGCTGTCTTCTTCGTGGCGTCTCGCAAAAGCGTGACGTGCGGGCTCTCGAGCCTTCGCACACCGATTATCTCCATTCGGCAGATCCGCCGAGGCGTCTCGGCTCGAGTCCCGGCTTTCGAACGAGCCTCGGCTTAACTCGGTTGTTGTGAATAAGTAAGCGAAGTGTTGCGAAGTGCTGCAGAAGTTAGGCAAACCCCCGGGCGCGCGCGGCTGGGGTGGCTCGAATTAAATTGTTATACGGATGAGCTGCCACGAGGAATACTCGAGCAAGCGACTTTGCCGTCGCCGCCGACGTCGGCGCCGCCGGGTGTGAATGTTTAATTACCGGCTTTCATTATTGTTAATAAAATAATAGCACCGCCAGAGGGGGTTCCGCGGAAGCGAGTCCACACTTTGACGCGGCGTGAATCGGAACTTGTTTCGTCGGCGAAATATTTTCTGGAATTCCGCCGATCATTAAAACAATACGATTAATAGGATTTTAATTCTTAATATTGTTTTAATTTAAATTTAAATAAAGGATCCTTTTTGCGAGAAAGAAAATTATCAAATCTCGATTGTGTCGTTATATATTTGTGTTCTTACCTGTGATTGCACTGTTGACAAGCGAAGCACTCCAAGTGATAAACGTTGGTCCTTGCGCGCATCACCATCTCGAAAGCTGGGATTACTTTGCTGCACGCTGCGCAGTGACCGGTATTTCCGAAGAGTCTATTAAATAAAAAAAAAGAGGTATGATTTAACACTCTTATTTTCTTAGCTTCGACCATATATACATAAAAGCTCTCTCAATTTATTGCATTCTCTTGGAAAAAAACGGTAATAAAGTTCAATGGAAAACTAATAAAATTTTAAAATATATTGTTATAAATAAATATAACTTTTTTACTTCTTTGTTAGAATGTTTACGTCAATTTGTGGAGGTATTTATACTTCTGATCAAGGCTATGTGTATTACACAAGGTATTACATATCAAGTAATTGTGTACGCGAAACAATACTTTTTATGTTATATTAAATTAAAATCGCGATATTCTTATATCGCGCAGTTAAACATCATAAAATATTATTGGGAGGTCTAACTTTTGTCATGACGCAAGAAAAGTCGTTCTTTCGATGACGAAAGCGAACGGAAAGTTTCACCCTGTGCGCGCGACGGAAACCAATAAGCTTACGGGCACCGCGAATATACCGTCTTCAAATATTAGGCCATTAATAAAGGCCACAATGTTTCGACGGTGCGTGTTCCTCGTGCGGACGCCGCCACCTGCGCGTATTCCCTCGGGACTCCGTAATCTCAACATAGTTTATTTGCTCTCACTCGTGTTTATATGGGATGTGGATGTATTCAATAAGGGAAATTCATCTGTAAAATTCGATTTGTTGCCGTTACCCGCCTCGATTTCCTCTCCCTTCCGCAATGGCGTCTTCCGTCAATCGTTTTGTCAATCTGTCTGTCTGTTTACTGACTCGGGATGCGCAACGCTGTATTGAATACACAAAAATCTTGTCGAAAAGATTTTTGCGAGGAACTGGTCGATCGATTAAATTGTTTGTTCGTTGTTTACCGTAAATAATCTCTTTTGCAGAGGATAAGATTGGCCTTGGTGTAGAGCGTCGAACCGACCTCGCCAAGTCTGCAGTCGCAACATCCACATTTCAAGCAATCTTCGTGCCAAAACATGTCCAATGCTTTCAGAAGATATCTGTTTAAGAAAAGTTATTATTTGATAGTGAATAGAAAATACAAGTGTGATTAAACTTATATAAAATACGCTTTTAGATTTTCAAGATTAGATTTATCAGATTTAGACTTCGCTTCCCTCCGGAAAATTTATTTAATATGTTTCAACTACGACTGATCATTAATGCAATAATAACACACTAAATACTGTGACTTTAATATAATGATTTGTCACATAAACTTAAATTTGAAGAATTGAATGATATTGTCGGTTAAAAGATTTTTTTAATAGAAAAGAAAGGATATTATTAATGCTACTCAATGTGTGTGTGTGTGTAAGTTCAGTTTGTTTTATATGTGACAAGCAATTTCTTTATGTAATGATTTTATGTAATAGAGAAATATATATAATATTTATAATTTATAAATACAATATATAATATCATTATATAATAAAATTATATCATAATATTATATAATTAAAATTGTTGTTGAATGCAGGTTTTTTCTATTCTGCAACTACATTAAGCGTGCATTCACCATTTTTAATTATAATTGCACATTTCTATTTGCTTCAAGTATCAATTGTGAATTTTGTACAACACGGGTTTCCTGCGGTTCACTTCTCGTTAAGAAAAAATGCATTTGACCCACCCAGTTCGTACTTCTGACGACTTCCGGGTTGGACAGACATTAGGATCGACCGTTGAGCGACGGTCCCTACGGTTAACGTTCTTTCAAGGTAGGATGTGAAACATACCACGTAGCGTTGCGTCACGCAAACGAAGCGGAACACTTACCTCTCCGTAATCGCCTTTCCACAACCCGCGCATTCCTGTTGAGTGGCCCCGTTCTTGCCCGGTTCGCTCTTGCTCCCATCCATAGTCATTTTATCGCCTGCAACATGATATAGAAATGTTGGTTTAATCGCCATCGTATAAACCATGCGTCGAACGCTTGCTACGTCTCGTGAAATTTACATTCAATACATTCAAATTTTATTCAGGAAACATATTGAGAGCGCAATATCTTGTCAGGTTTGGTATTATAACACAATTAAGCAAAGAAATCCGTATATTCGGCCAAAGCGGATCTTGGTACTTAATAATATTTTTTGAGTGAATCTTATAATTTCCAGTTTTATTCCAAATTCTTACTCCAGTTACTTAAAATTCTTTATAGTGTGTTAAGATGCTCTAACATCTGTATTATTAAATTGCTTGTTAATTTGTGCATGATATTACGTATTCCGGTTTCAGTTTAAAACCGTGTTTCAAGAACGATAAATCAGTGCGCAGTTTACTCGAACCGGAAATTGTAAAAGTCAAACAAAAATATTATTAAATATCAAGATCCACTTTGATCGAACACGCCCTTCTTCGCTTAAATGTGTCGAACATTTTTCGGTAATTTTAATTTATTATACTTTATTATATTTGTGTGGGTGTTATATTTATTTATTTTTGGTATATCGGTTTTATTCTGATGATTGGTTAATGGATAACAGTTACTTTAACATCACTTATCTATTATAAAAACTGTTTTTTATGTCATTATTTAGATCCAGAAGCCGGAGCAGCCGGAAAGTCTCGGATTGACTTTCAGCTGCAATCGCCGTCGTTCAGGATAGAATGAGTAATCGCGTTCGCGTGCTTTTAACAAGTTTCACCGGCATCTGGCACTAGAATGTCGGCTTGTCTATGAGTAATTAGAGTTACGGCTTGAGAATTTAACGGCGCGGTTAGTGCCATCTGTGTCCACCTCGTTCGGCCCGTTCGGGCGTGTAGCCTTTCTCATCCTCCGGGAAACCCTCCCGCATCGAAGCGTCCCGTCCTCTTTCTCGCGATGTGGTCAGAGTTTAGAATCGAATTAGTTTGACCCTCCCACACTTCTCTCTTCCTCCACTTATTGCGCGTTTAAGCACCACCGGTTCCGAAACAATCCAGCGACTCGGGTAGCCGACCGCTGTCCATGCTCTGGATAAACATTAGGTATCCCTTCGAAGAGCCACGCTGTTCTTTTAAGTGCATAAGAATAGTATAATGCTTGTATAGACTGCACAGAAAAAGAACAGCGTCCTTTCAACCGAATCGATAGGAACAAATTTTCCGTAAATGTTATTATTCCAGAGAACGCTTTCTGGAAGATGCAACGTCTTTAATTGAATGTAGGGGAGACTGTGGTACCCATACTAGAAAATAAGTTTTGTTGCATTAATTGGAATTTTGGTAGATTCAATTAGAAAGGCATAAATTAGATACTTATAATTAAATCTATCAAACATTTTAGTCGAGGCAGTAAAAAAAGTCAATTACAATAATCAGAATTCGAATTGGTATGATTAGAATTTGTTTTGTTTGTACTTCTTGTTGATACAACCAGAACATTTTTCTCAGTATAGGAACGTGTTATACCTTGGAACATACTAATCATTGTTTTAACAATAAAGAGCTTTTTAATGTTTGGTTGTTTAGTTATACTTTTCAAATGAAGTAATATAGCTATGAGCTTTTTAATTTTGGCTGTTTAGTTATATTTTCCAATTGAAGTAATATAACTGAACTGTCATTAAAAATCTTGTTATTGTTAAAAAATAATAGTGTGTCTTCTAAGATAAAAATATCGTTTTTGTTAAAAAATAATAGTATACCTCTACCTTTCCCTCCTCCCAAGGTACAATATGTATCACAGTCTATCCTATACATTAACAATAAAAAAATCACAACTTTATTATAATTTTTGAACAATATAACGTTAAAAAATTTGTTAACTTAATTCCTTTTTTAACAATAATTGGATTTTTCATGTTGGCTGTTCGGTACTATATTACTTTTTAATTAAGATAATGTAAATATGAACTATTATTGTCATTATTGTTAAAGAGACAATTATTGTGATCAAAGTACCTAAATACCATACTCCCTACATGTTAGATAAATAGTAAAATACTAAATTGTCAGGTCTTGATGCGGTTAACGTGACGCATATTGACGGGTCGGTCTTTTTCCTCAGGCGATGTCCACCGGCTGCACTACGCCAAGTTCGATTTCAGCCACCCGGTATATTTACGAGCTCATACCCACGGATGCTATGAGCGAAGTTTGTGCGGTTTCAATATGTCCTTCCCTCCTCTCCACCCTTAGCATGGACACAATATTACGCGGGTTAATATCTTCCTTGTGGTCGGGGACTTCGGGGCAAATATTAATACGATGCCTTTGATCCGTTAATTATTAACGGCGACGGGGATGAAAAATCCGTATCGCCTTAGCGGAACGCGAAAATTGCCAGGAACAAAAACCAGATGCCGGATGATGCCCCCGTTTTCCGATGCGCTTCTAATTAAACGCCTTTGTGTCGCGAATAAGCGGACGAGACCCGCATACATAGAATGCGTGTCCCGCGTATGTATATTTGTGTATGTACGTTTTTTGCGCGACACAACGCGACGGCGGAAAGTTTTCGTCCACGGTAACGAGAGACGCCTCCGTGCACACCGAGGCACCTCGGTTACAATCGCATACGTGGGGGCGAGTTAATTAATCGAGTTGAATCGATTACACGCTTTACCTCCGCCCGCGGGTTACCGATAAATTGAATACGTTATAAATAATAGTACGATTGTTATTCGCGGGCGTGCACACACCTACCCGGGGTAATGATTAATGGAATAACTAACTAGGGGTAAATTATGCAAACTATTAAATCCGCCCGCATATAAACTTTCCCACATAATAATCGCTAGGCGATATCGATTGGCGCGATATGTTAAATTTATG
Source organism: Trachymyrmex cornetzi (assembly GCF_001594075.2). NCBI lineage: Eukaryota > Metazoa > Arthropoda > Insecta > Hymenoptera > Formicidae > Trachymyrmex > Trachymyrmex cornetzi. Next base: position 1,123,583 of record NW_017300169.1, read on the forward strand.
TTGCTCTTTTGGCGGACCTCGCCAATGTAATTAGATCAGATTGAAAATAATTTAGGGTATCTTTCCTCACTTTTTTTGGTATCACTCAGTGGATATATACCTATACGAGTTTTGTACAGGCGCTTTTGTTTTAGATTCACGTCTGTACGTTTCGAAGTTATCAACAGAATTTCCGTCATGGCTGTATGTGTCCGCTCAGTCGCCACGTGTTAAACTCTCGGACGACGAAATGTCGTTGTCTCGCGAACGGAAGTGGCGAGAGTGTTTCCTTTGAAACTCGAAATCTCCCCGTCCTCGTACGAACTACGATACTACAGAAATATTTGGAGTTACGTGCACTGGAATTTCACCGCAGAAATTCCTGTGGACGCCGACCTGGATTCCGCCGACGACCTCGAAAACCTTCGGCCGTCAAGCCAGGTTGGCGCTCAATTTCCACTTTGTATTTAACCGCGATTTTCATCGGTGCGGTGGGTGTGGTTTTACCTTCGGGGAAAGAACATCCATCCCTTTAGCCATTCTTCCGACTGGCGACAGCTAACTTTGATTGCGATTTAAATTCCGAAATTGCGCGTGCACTGCTGGAATCGCGACGAAACCAGGAAAATTATGCGTGTGTAAAGTTAATGTCCCAACATTAATGGGCTTTCTACTCTCTAAAACTTTTTTTAGAGTGAATTGTTATTCTAAAGAGTGAAATTACTCACTCTTAAAGATTGAAAATTGAACCACTGTTTTTCAATAAAGATTCCAGTTTTACTCTTTAAGAGAGTCCACTCCAAAGAATTTATAGAATACAATAAGCTGTTGTGAGATGATGGCACATAAAGAAATTTAAACAGTAAGACGTAAGCAAATCAATATTTTGAACTTAGTACTGCTTGCATTATTGCCTTTTTTACTGTGATTGGCGGATTTACTTATGTCTTATTGCATTATGTTTTCTTTGTGTGCCATAGGCTTTCACCTCATTCACATCATACTGGTGATAAATCAGTTATAAATCGTAAATCTTAGAAAATTTGCAAAATAATGCCCGTTTTTATCAATGAAGATTAACTTTAGTCTTCAACTTACTTTTTATGTTTTTTTAATTCGTAGAATTAAATCGTTCAGTTTTCAAGTTATGTCAATCAGTTCTGATTAGTTGTCTCGATGAAGTAGTAAACATATTGCTTTATAATTAGTCAGTCATAACATAATTTAAATTTTACATCATGACAAATGGAATTTGGTCATTTCTACGCGCAATTACTGATTACCGATACATTTTTGCCTAATGACATACTACTGACTCGGTTACAACTCACTCCCAATAGTCCCAACTTCTAGAATAAGAACTCTTAATCTAAATTAAAAGGAACTCTTAGTCGTTTCTGCTTGATAACAATCTCAAATTTTAATTAAATAAATAGAGTACTAACTTTTATCGAAATTCAAGATTGAATAATTCTGAGCGGCTTAATAACTTTATTTTGCGAATATCTAGAATCCAATGGTAACTGGAATTCTACAGAAACTTGCTCCCGCCGGAAATTCGCGGTCAATCGTCGATTTTTCCAGGCGCTGGTGCCGGTTTTTGCAACTAATTACACGGCCGCGGTTATTGTCGTTGAGAAGCCAGTGGAGCACGGCGGAAACAGCTCGCTCAAACGTTACCGGGGAGAGTCCATAACGAGAGGTTTCCCTTCGAAAGCGGCTCGCATCGCTGACCGCCGGAACTGTTCATCAGCTACGTGATCGAATCATCCACGGACGCTGAGCCTCAAAGCATCGATAATTCGATTAGCCGCTACACGTTCGAGAACCGCTAACCTGTCGACGAGAGTCGATGTATGTATCCTCCTTGACCAAGCCATTGCTCGCTGCTATGCTCTTGGTGGTCATTATCATCGCGATAGTATTACGGAAGCGCCATGGGGATTGCTTGCCTCCTCAAGTTGATCAAAAGGACACGACACGGTTATAAGACGGGCGTAATACAAAGACCATAGCTTGACCATTCATTTCGAATTAATATTTCTAGACGATTTATCTGACAATTAGGATCCCTCATGAAAAGCAATTTAGTAAGAACAAATCTCAATAAAAGTCTTTTCTATAATATTGTAAGAAACGCGTTTGTGTAAAATCAAGAGTACGTAACAGTAGGGCGGGGGCAATCTGCTTATCGACGCAGCCGAGCAGTCTCGATGCAACTCTCTCAAGGCTCCGCCCCAGCAGCATCCATGACACTCCCAGAGTGCCACCCCCGGATCTCTTGAAGAAATAGAAAGTACTGCGCGCTGCGCTTGTGTCTTGGAAACTTAATTCAGTACCCTTTGTCTTCTCTGCCAATTTTACAATAGAGACATATCATCGACACCCCCATATTAACACTAGAACCGCGGGTCTAAATCGCGGTTCAAGGTAAACCTTTTTACGAGAGAAGATTGTCACAGTAATTAATTGTGATTATTTATGAAAAGTCTCGAAAATCTAAAGTGCCATGTGCAAAAATAAATAACTGGAAAAGAAAAACTATCAGATGGATAAAAATGGCACAGCCGCGGTTCTAATGTTTAGTTATTATTATTATTATTATATTTGCATATAGATGAAATGATTTTGCTGAAACATAAAAATTAGGCCAGACACAGATTTGAAAATTATGTCCCAGTATAGAGTAAAGTGACATTTATAAATAACTGGAAAAGAAAAACTATCAGATGGGTAAAAATGGCACAGCCGCGGTTCTAATGTTAAGTTATTATTATTATTATTATTATTATATTTGCATATAGATGAAATGATTTTGCTGAGACATAAAAATTAGGCCAGACACAGATTTGAAAATTATGTCCCAGTATAGAGTAAAGTGACATTTTAATGATATCTTATTGACGTTAATAATATAGTTAAGACATTGACGACACCTTACTACTTGAAGTAAAACGCTCAAGCATGATGATAATACTGCAAAAAATTTTGATCTCTACATTGAGAGAAATGTTTTGTATGTGACTTACAAAACTTTCTTACTTTTTAATTTAAAAATCCTGATTAGAACAACAAAGTTGTTTAATTAAAAAGTAAGAAACTTTTTGTAAGTCATACAAAACATTTCTCTCAGGGTGACAACTAATTTGAATGTTTTACCTAATTTTTGATAATACAATATATCTTGCTAAATTTTTAGATATACAGGGTGGGGAAAAAGTATGGAAGCAAACAATTATTTCCGAAACTATTCATTTTTCGACAAAATGTCTTAGACATAATTTTTATGGTATGAAAA